>NC_037677.1:49905249-49950444 GCF_003255815.1 Theropithecus gelada
TCCAGTGCGGAGTTGTAACTGGAGACATATTTCCACCCACAAAGGCTCTAGATGTTAAAACGTTTTCCAACATCGACTTAATACAGTGACGGCAACACCTCCCTCCTGCCCCTCTCAGTACGGTGGGGACTGTAGTGTATTGCCTACTGGTTTAGCCTTTCCCGCGTAAAGGGTAGCATTTTCCCTGAGGGCAGAGGCTCCCTCATAGTCTCCAAGACTGAAGGACCCCAAATTTTGGGACTGCAGCTTAAGTGTATTAGATTAAACACCATAAACAGCTGCAAGATGCTCTTTTTAAGAGAAGAGGAAACTGGTTAGAGAAATGCCTCCAATTTTATTGCCAACTTGATTTTTAAATCCATGAAGGATCTCACAGAACATGTCTCTGAGATCATCTTTTGGGTTAATCCATGATGTAACAGCATCACACAAAAAAATATACAAAATCTTGGATTACACCACTGGGATTCACAATGATCATGGTACAAATTCCACGGAATGCTGAATCCTTTTCCTCATTGTCTCTTATGTTTCTCAGAGAGGTGCACCAGGGTCTTCATACTGCTGTAGCATCGGGGCCACCTCTTGAAGACACACGTAACCAAGACGGCCAATCGTTATTGCTGTATTCTCTAACAATGTCTTTGGTGTGTTGGGTCTGTTAATGATTTCTACAAGCTGGTGCAACACCATAGGAATATAAGGCCGCATCTCTATACCCATTTGAATGGAGATTTCTCCAACTGCCCATGTGGCATTGCTGCAGACTGAAAAGAATTCTGGATTTGGGTTGGTTCCCAATATTGGCATGAAATCAGCTATACAAGGCTGAACATGCTAAAAGTAAGCTTTTGTGAGGTCACCTAAAGGGGCAAAAGAACTCTGTCGAACTTCTAGCATTTTATCCTGCATTCACTGATACATTCGTGTTAGGATGTTACTTCAGGTTACCAGCTGTTCAATGTTGCCTCCAAGTCCTTCAGCCAGGCCACTCAGTAGATCAAGAGCCACTATCATAAAATTTATCTGGAGCTTCATATTGATCTGGATGCGCATTGTTTAGCACGGCTTGTGCAAGAGTCTTCCTCATTGTCTCTTACACAGGTTCACAGTACGGAAGAAAGCCAGACTGCAGTGCTGTGGCAACTGAAGATAGGCACTCAGGTAAAGGGAAGAGATCCTTATCTTCATCATTTAACATGTTCCATTTCTGGGTCAGTGGAGGCATTAGCATCTGAATATATTCTAGTTTGTTTGAATGATGTCCTACTGAATCAGCTAATGTTCCTAAGGCATTGTAAAGCATGAGTAGGTTCTTATGCTGGTATTTACTAAATGCAAAGACCAGGGTATCAAGTATATAAGCAAAGTGAGGAACAAGTTCTGTACAAGCCTCCTCTTCCAGGGTAGCAAAGGCACTGTCGGCAGCTTCTTGTACTCTCTTGTTGCTATCCAGGATGCGCTTTAGCAGTTGTCATTAATGGCTTCAGGTACATGTCTGGTGGCTGGCTGACTACCCAGTATGCATAGTGGCTAAGAGTCCAGCATGTTATGGAATGTACAAGAGTCATTTTATCAGTGAGGCATTGAATAAAGTGAGGAACAAGCTCGGGCAAGTATGGAATAATGCCCTGCATGCAACCTTCAGCAATTGCTCCTAAAACCAAGATGCCTGATTCTTTAACAACCCATTCATGATGAAAAAGTAATTCTTTCAAAAGGGGTGGAATATGTGGCAGCAGTTCATCATGATACACATTTGCAAGAACAGCTAGGGCAGCAGCAGAACATTTTCTTAGATTCCAGTCAGAAATTGTATCATCATCATCAATTTCATCATCATCATCTTCCTCTTCAATTCCATCTTCATCATATTGCTGAGCCATTGTCCTTGATCAGTGAAAACATGGCCATATATCTTGAGTCTTACATAGAACATACTCAACTATATTATACATGTGAGACAACAGGCGATCCATTCGAACTTCAAATAATCACAAGTACTTGGCACACATGTTTCCGTGCCTCTGGTTCTTCATCACCAGCCAATGCAAAGAGATTCTCAATAAAAGAATCAATGTGCAACATTAGAGCTTGGGTCCTATTGATGATAAACTGATTGACACGTGCAACAGCGTGAGACCTTATTTCTGGACTACTGTGCTTTAAGAACTATAAAAATTTGGGAATCATGATGTTGAAAGGATGATCTAAATCATAACTACCTAAAATCTCAGCAGAATCTTCACAAATCTTCTGAAGGGTGCCCAATGCTCCCTCATGGGTGTTGTAATCTTCAGCATACAGGCTACAGAGTTTTGGTAAGAGGTCAGGCCAATTCTGTAATTCTCCCTTGGAGGCTAGAGTTGTGATCACAATACTAATGGTGGCTCTAATCAGAGGAGAGGAGTCACCAATATTATTTAAACACTGACTTTTAATAAAAGTCTGTTATACCATATGGGAAGTTCTTAAAGTGTACTTTCACATTATTCTTCAAGATGAGATCTTGTGGGCTCATCTTCAGATTTTAATTTTGTAAGAACAAAAATCAAGTAGTTGTTAAAGTCTGAATATTTATTAAGTTGTTCCAGTTTTTGTTGCACGGTTCTCTGGATGGTGGTGTCTGGGGACTGGGACTCCTTTAACAGCTGCAGGATTTGCTGAAGCCTGTGCTTGTCAGGTTTCCACTCATACTCCATCTTAGTTTGCTGGGGTGCCCCGAAGGAAGTCTCGAATGGCAAAATCCAGCGGAACTGCTCCTGGCAGCCCGGCTGCCAACATCTGTTTCTGCTGCTGCTGCCGTCACGGCCACCCAGCGCCAGTACCTTTAATTTAAATGTTTCTATTTATTTTCAATTAAAAGGCAATATTTATCACATGTCATCATGACACCCATTTCAGCAACTATTTATTTTGTCCTTATTTGGTGCCAGAAACTTATAGGAGAGATAAGGAGATAATTAAGTATCAACTATACATTCAGGAACATGTAGTAGTAACTAGAGATTAAAAGTGACTAGACAGACTGAAATAAAAGTGAGAACAGATTATGAAAAGAAAAAAGCCAAAGTGTAGATATGACATAGAAGGAATGGGAAAGCCACAAGAAAAGTAACAAGTCAAACTGGTGACAAAATAATTTGGCAAAATGAATCAAAGCAGAAACACTAGCTATAACTTCTAAAGGTAAGGAGGTGATGTTTTTCATCACTACAGTCAATCAATAATGGAATTTGGTCAACTGTACCCTCTAAACCCATTTTCAAAACTACCCACCCCTCCAGAACTCCACTTTTGCCACCACAATGTTATAAGCTACTACCACCGCTCACTTGAATACTAGCTTCCATGATCCTGTCTAGCTCCCCTCTAATTCAATCTTCATACAGAGCATTTTAAAAATGTAAACTGAACTAAATTTTTTGGAGTTTAAAATTCTCCAACTGCTTGCCTTCAATTTCTAAGGCAAAGATCCAAATCCTTCAAGCTCTGTGAAAGCTCTGTACTGACAGCTTCTTCTCCTGCCACTTCTTTCCTCTGAGTCAGTGCTCAGGATATCCTGGCCTTCTCATAGTTCCTCATACACTCCACAATCCCTCCCGCCCTTTCCTGAAGCATTCAACATTCTTCCAGCCGTAGCAAATAGAAAGCAATTTTTAAAAGCAAGCTGAACATAAATGAATGAACCAAAAAGAAACATATAAAGAAAACCCTCCATATACTGCCTTTTCTCCTTTTGTTTGTTCTCAGACTCTACTATAGTTTGGTACAGAGATAAAAACAAGTGTGGAAGCAGATAATCTGAATGTTTGGTTTTCAAAAAAGGTTTCTCCAACAAGAGTCCAAGTGAACCATTCTCCAAAAGGGAGTCTTTTGGTAACAGACAGAAAACAGAGAACAGTGCTAAACAGGTTCTTCTTTACCTTAAAGGAGAAACCCAGTATAAATCTATGGTGGCAGTAAAAACAATGACTTGGGAGTCAGTTGTTCCGATTTTTAATTACTCTGTACTGCTAGAGTGACTATGTGACTTTACCTTTCTAGGCCTCAGTATCTTTATGAAATAAATGGATAAGACTAAATAATCTCTATGACCTTGATTCTATAGCATCTAATTTTTCTGCTTATAAAATATACTACAGCTTTGCCAAACAGTAAAAGTCCAAGTGAATGGAAGAACAGAGGTCTACATGCTTTTCTAGAGCATCCAGGGGAACACAGCCTTGCCCCAGTGGGACACATTTTGGACTTGAGCTTCAAAATGGTAAGACAGATGCTATTTTAAACTACTAACTGTGGTAATATGTCACAGCAATGAGAGAAAACTTAATACATCAACAGATTTACAAATGTGTTTTTTATTCAGCCTGACCCTAATTACAAAAAAAAAAAAAAAAAAAAAGTCCTGGATACCTAGAACCCTTAATGAGATTCTTTTAAAGGACAGTAAATTCTTTATCTCTACAAATACACCACAAACATAGTATCATATGTGCTATTTTTTTCTAAATAAACAATGTTTTTCCCTTTTCAAATAATTTTGAAATAGATGCTTCTTGAATCTTTAGGATTGAGCTGATCTCAGGATTCTTACAAATCCTTCCAACATTAGTTGCTGTGCACTTTCATGACTGATTATAATTAAACACTATCACATAAACTAACCATTAAGATAATCTAATTCGGATTCCCTAAAAATCAGAGTTTACACCAAATTTTTGAAATATTGTTTGAAAAAAATGAAGCTTTCAGCTTTCTGCACACTTCTAGTTCCAAGCTTCCATATTAATCACACTAAATGATCCAGATCCTATAAAGCTTATTACACACAGAAGCATTTTTCATGATTTTTTAATGTCATTCATTTTGATAATAAAGCAGATACATGCCTGGCCAGGCACAGTGGCTCACGCCTGTAATCCCAGCACTTTGGGAGGCCAAAGCAGGTGGATCACTTGAGATCAAAGCTCGAGACTAGCCTGGCCAACATGGTGAAACCCTATCTCCACTAAAAAGACAAAAATTAGCCGGGCATGGTGGTGTGTGCCTGTAATCCCAGCTACTCAAAGAATCACTTGAACCCAAGAGGCAGAAGTTGCAGTGAGTTGAGATCAAGATCGCGCCACCACACTCCAGCATGGGTGACAGAGCAGGACTCCATAAAAAAGAAAAAACAAAACAGATACATGTTAAGTCTTAGAATATTTATACTGCATCTGTATTATTAAGATTAAGATGTCCCAGATCATCTCCATAAATCATCCTTCAAATAATCCATGCATTAATGGTGTAGAGGTTTCAGAGCCCAAGTAGGATGAGAAAGACATCAATGTGGAAAAGGATATGGTGGCAGAAGTGAAGTGGGTTACAAAGAATGAAGTTAATCAAATAAGAACAGTCATGCACCATATGACAACATATTGGTCAATGACTGACTGCATATAAAACTGGTCCCTTAAGATTATAATGGAGCTGAAAAATTCCTATTGCCTAGTAACATAATGATGTCGTAACTGTCATAACATCATAGAGCGGTGCATTACCTTTTCTATATTTAGATATGCTTAGATACACAAATATCATTATTGTTATAATTGCCTACAGTATTCAATAAGGTTACATGCTATGCAGGTTTGTATCCTAAGAGCAATAGGCTAATACCACATAGCCTAGGTATATAGTAGGCTACAACATCTAAGTTTGTGTAAGTACATTCTATGATGCTTGCACAACAATGGAATTACCTAACACATTTCCAGAATGTATCTCCATTGTTAAATAATGCGTAACTGTAAATATTTTAAGTATAATAATGGAAGTCAGGTTTATCACCATCAGAGACGGAGGTTGCAAATATAGAAAGGGAAAAAACTAGAATTGAATCCTGTGGTGTTAGGATGGAATTGGTGGTATTAGTGTGAATTCATGGTTTTCAAAATATATAAATGATGTGGACATAAATATTGATACATGTGTGTGCAAGTATATATGTGTATATATATATTCCCCAGCTCTCATCACTGAAGATGTCTGTGAGCAGCAACTTTTCAATAGCAGTGAACACATCTAGCCCCTAAAACTTGGCTCCGAAACAGCATTTCCTAATAAAAAGAACAAGGGCTCTAGGAGAAATCACTCATTCCAGGCCTAGGGTAGAAAAAAATGAAAGATGAGACTAAATCATCTTGTACAAAAGAGCAAGGGAGTGTTCAAAGAATTATGAGAGATAGAAGAAAAAAGCACAGGAGTCTGTTTGAAGGAGCACTCACTGGCCAGGAGACTGAAGAGACTAAAGTACATGATAAAACCAACGTGTCATTCTAACATGGATCTTTTTACTATAGAAGATATTATTGCCTTCAGTTTTTGGCTCAGAAGAGGCCAAGGTGTAACTCTCTTTGGTTGTACCAACTCCAGGTTCATCTGACACCAGCTGCCTCCACCATGCTGCTGAAGTTCCACCCCAATGAGATCAAAGTTGTGTATCTGAGGTGTACCGAGGTAAAGTCAACGCCATGTCCGCACTGGCCCCCAAGATCGGCCCCCAGGGTCTGCCTCCAAAAAAGGTTCGTGATAATATTGTCAAGGCAACCAGTACCTGGAAGGGTCTGAGAATTACAGTGAAACTGACTATTCAGAATAGACAGGCCCAGATTGATGTGGCACCTTCTCCTTCTGCACTGATCATCAAAGCCCTCAAGGAACCGCCAGGAGACAGAAAGAAACAGGAAAATATTAAACAAGGTGAAAATGTCATTTTGATGAGACTGTCAACATTGCTCGACAGATGGGGCACCGATCTTTAGCCAGAGAACTCTCTGGAACCATTAAAGAGATCCTGGGGACTGCCTAGTCGGTGGGCTGCAATGCTGATGGCCGTCACCCTCATGACATCCTAGATGACATAAACAGTGGTGTGGCAGAATGGCCAGCTAGTTAAGAAGCACAAAGGAAAATATTTCAATAAAGGATCATTTGACAACTAAAAAAAAAAAAAGAAAAGATATTATTGGTCAGATGGAGGAACTTGAATGGGGTCTGAGGATTTGGTGGCAGTAATCTATTCATGTTAATTTCATGATGCAGATGGTTATTCTGTGATTATACAGGAAAATGCTCTTGTTTCCAGGAAATATACATTAAAGCAGGAGTCTCTAACCCCTGGGCCATGGACTAGTACCAGTCTATGGCCAGTTAAGAACTGGGTTGCACAGCAAAAGGTGAGCAGCAGGCAAGTCAGCATTACTGCCTGAGCTCCACCTCCTGTCAGATCACCAGCAGCAATAGACTCTCATAGGAGAGTGAACCCTATTGTGTACTGTGCACATGAAGGATCTAGGTTGCACACACTTTATGAGAATCTAATGCCTGATGATCTGAGGTGGAAGGGTTTCACCCTAAAACCATCTCCATCTGCACTCCAGTCCACAGAAAAACTGTCTTCCACAAAACCAGTCCCTGGTGGCAGAAAGTTTGGGAATTACTGTATTAAAGTATCTGAAGGCCATAGGGGTTCAGGTGGGAAGATTATGTTTAAATGGCTCAATGGGGTGGGGGGAGTCATTTGTACTTTTTGCTGTCACTTTTTAATAGATACAAGAACACTAGTTTCTGCATCACTTTGTAGAGACCATCAATACCACCTCCCCAACCCTTCCCACCACTTCGTGAGTATTAATGAATGGGGAAAATAACACTCTACAGTGGCCTCAGTGGAAAAGATTTTAAAAAGGCTATTTATTCACAGTGAAAGGACAAATGTCAACAAGGCAAAGTCCAGCCATGAAATAACCTTATGGATCACAAACCAAAATTTGAGACTTTATTCTAACCCAAAGCAATAGAATCTAAACATACATAACTAAGAAGAAACTTAATACTGATGCAGGATGTATGATAAAACCTGAGTTAAAGGGTCATAAGCATCAGAAAATGAGAATTTTACTAAAGAAAAGTACAGGCCAGGCACGCTGTAATCCCAGCACTTTGGGAGGCCAAGGCGGGCAGATCACAAGGTCAGGAGTTCGAGACCAGCCTGGCCAGCATGGTGAAACCCCGTCTCTACAAAAAATTAGCCAGGCATGGTGGCATGTGCCTGTAATCCCAGCTACTCAGGAGACTGAGGCGGGAGAATTGCTTGAACCCTGGAGGCGGAAGTTGCTGTGAGCCGAGATCAAGCCACTGCACTCCAGGTTGGGTGAAGAGCAAGACTCCGTCTCAAAAAATCAAAAGGAAAGTCCAATCCTTGTCTTCAAAATTACTTCAGTGCAGGTAAGAAGATCAATACAAAGTAGTATACTACAAACTGAAATACAGTGCCAAACATAGAAGGCAGCAACTGATTAGAAGTAGGAAGGAAGGAGTAATTAATTCTAACTGGAAAGAACCATTTATCGAGTACCTACACACACTGTCAGTATCACAGCACAGAAAGATGAAAAGAGGCTGTCCTCACGATGTAACAGGAAGGAGAAAGGCAGAAAACAAAACCAGTGTGTGATTTAAAGTGCTATAGGGTCTCAACATTGAACAGTTAACCCTTAGATGGAGGGGAGAAAATAAAAGTCTGAATACAGCCTTAAAGGAGGAATAGATGGGAGCATTAAGAAAAATATAAACAATTTCAAATGGTCTTAGCCCGGGAATGTAGGCAAGGTAGCAGTAGTATGAAAAAGGCCCTGAACACGGATACAGGTATTTTTTTAGATTTTAGATTCATGATGTGTGAGTTTACTCCATGAACATGTTGCATAGTGGTGAGGTTTGGGCTTCTAGAAACCCATCACCCAAACAGTGAACACTGTACCCAATAGGTAATTTTTCAACTCTTATCCGCCATCCATCCTCGCCACTTCTGAAGTCCCCAGTGTCTATTATTTCCATGTTTACATCCATGTGTACCCACTGTTTAGCTCCTACTTACGAGTGAGAACATGCAGTATATGATATCCTGTTTCTGAGTTATTATACTTAGAATAATGGCCTCCAGCTCTGTCCATGTTGCTACAAAGGATACAGCTTCATTCTTCTTTTTTTTTCTTTTTCTCTGGAGAAAGAGTCTTGCTCTGTTGCCCAGGCTGGAGTGCAGTGACATGATCTCAGCTCAGGCCATTGCAGCCTCTGCCCGGGTTTGAGTGATTCTTGTGCCTCAGCCTCCCAAACTGCTGGGATTACAGGCCACCATGTGCCACCATGCCTGGCTAATTTTTATAGTTTTAGTAGAGACGGGGTTTAGCCATGTTGGCCAAGCTGGTCTTGAACTCCTGGTCTCAAGTGATCCACCTGCCTCAGCCTCCCAAACTGCTGGGATTACAGGCATGAGCCACCAGGCCCAGTCTCAGTTTCATTCTTTTTTATGGTTGCATAGTATTCCATGGTGTATATACACCACATTTTCTTTATCCTATCAACTACTAATGGACACTTAAGTTGATTCCATGACTTTGCTACGATGAGTTCATGACTTTGCTACTTTGATAATTTACATTTATCATGATAAACATACAAGTGCAGATATCATTTCGATACAGTAACTTCTTTTCCTCTGGGTAGATGTCCAGCAGTGGGACTGCTGGATCAAATGGTAATTCTATTTTTAGTTATTTCCTAAATTTCTGTACTGTTTTCCACAGAGGTTGTACTAATTCTCAGTTTTCATTCCCACCAACAGTGTTATAATTATTCCCCTTTTCTCCCCATCCTCACCAACATATGTTATTTTTTAACTTTTTAATAATAGCCATTCTGACTGGTGTGAGATGGCATCTCACTGTGGTTTTGATTTGCATCTCTCTAATGATTAGTGATGTTAAGCTTTTTTTTTACGTTTGTTGGCTGCTTGTATGTCTTCTATTGAGACATGTCTGTTCATATCCTTTGTCCATTTTTTTAATGGAGTTATACATTTTTTTCCTGTTGAGTTCCTTGTAAATTCTGAATATGGTCACTTTTCAGATGCATGGCTTGGAAATATTTTCTCACGTTCTGTAGGTTGTCTGTTTACTCTGTTGTTTCTTCCACTGTGCAGCAGCTTAATAAAGTCCCATTTGTCTTTGTTTTTGCTGCATTTATTTTTGAGGTCTTACTCATAAATCTTTTCCCTAAACCAATGTCCAGAAGAGTTTTTCCTAGGTTTTTTTCATGGATTTTTATAATTTTCGGTCTCACATTTAAGCCTTTAATCCATCTTGAGTTAATTTTTTGTGCATAGTGAGAGACAGGGGTGCAGGTTCATTCTTCTGCACATGGCTAGCCAATTTGCCAAGCACCATTTATTGAATAGGGTGTCCTTTCCCTGTTATTTTTGTTAGTTCTGTTGAAGTTCAGTCAGATGTATGTATGTGGCTTTACTTCTTGGTTCTCTATTCTGTTCCATTAATCAGTGTGTCTATTTTTATACCAGTACCATGCTGTTTTGCTTACCACAGCTTTGTAGTATAGTTTGAAGTCAGGTAATGTGATGCCTCTGGCTTTGTTGTTTGCTTAGGATTGTTTTGGCTGTTTGGGGTGCTTTTTGGTTCCACATGAATTTTAGGATTGTTTTTTCTAATTCTGTGAAAAGTGATGTTGGTAATTTGATGGGAATTGCCTTGAATCTGTAGATTATTTTGAGTAGTATGGTCATTTTAATGATATTCTTCTAATCCATAAGAATGAAATGTTTCAATTTGTTTGTATCATTTATGATTTATTTCATCGTGTTTTGTACTTCTCCTTGTAAAGGTCTTTCACCTCCTTGGTTAAATGTATTCCTGGGGTGTGTGTGTGTGTGTGTGTGTGTGTATGTGTGTGTGTGTCTCTACTATAAATTGATTTCAGCTCTCAATTTGGTTCTATTTGAGCACTGATGGTGTATGGAAATACCACTAATTTTTGTATATTAATTTGGTATCCTGAAACTTTACTGAAGTTATCAATTCTAAAAGTCTTTTGGAGGAATCTTTAGGGTTTTCTAAGTATAAGATAATATCAACAAACAGATAATTACTTCTTCTTTTATAATTTTGATGGCTTTTACTTCTTTCTCTTGCCTGTTTGCTCTGGCTAAGACTATGCTGACAGGAGTGATGGGAGTGGATATCCTTGTCTTGTTCCAGCTCTTAGGGGAAATGCTTTCAACTTTTGCCTATTCAGTATGATGTTGGCTATGGGTTTATCATATGGGGCTCCTATTATTTTCAGGTATGTTCCTTTGATGCCTAGTTTGCTGAGGGTTTTTATCATGAAGGGATGCTGGATTTTATCAAATGTTTTTTCTTCATCTATTGAGATGAACATATGGATTTTGTTTTTAATCTGTTTATGTGGTGAATCACATTTATTGATGTGCGCATGATGAACCATCTTTGCATTCCTAAAATAAAACCCACTTGATCACGATGAGTTATCTTTTTGGATTTGCTGTTTGATTTCGTTTGCCAGTATTTTGTTGAAGAGTTTTGCATGTGTGTTCATCAAGGATACTGGCCAGCAG
This sequence comes from Theropithecus gelada, assembly GCF_003255815.1. NCBI lineage: Eukaryota > Metazoa > Chordata > Mammalia > Primates > Cercopithecidae > Theropithecus > Theropithecus gelada. The sequence continues at coordinate 49,916,726 of NC_037677.1, forward strand.
TTTTCTTCTTTTGTTGTGTCCATGCCAGATTTGGGTACCAGGATGATATTGGTTTCATACAATGAGTTAAGAAGGAATTCCTCCTCTTCCTCCTTAATTTTTTGGAATAGTTTCAGTAAGACTGATGCCAGCTCTCTTGTATGCCTGGTAAAATTCGACTGTGAATCTGTCTGGTCCTGGGCTTTTGTAGTTGGTAGCTTTTTTTTATGATGATTCAGTTTCATTATTCCTTATTTTTATTTCTTACTGGATCAATCTTGGGATGTTATGTTTGCAGGAATTTGTCCATTTCCTCTAGGTTTTCTAGTTTGTGCACATACAGATGTTCATAGTAGTCTCTGGTGATCTTTTGTATTTCCATGGTATCAGCTGTAAAATCACCTTTATCATTTCTGATCATGCTTATTTGAATATTTTTTTCTTGGCTAATCTAGCTGGCAGCCTGTCAATTTTGTTTATCCTTACAAAGAACCAAGTTTTCATTTCACTGATCATTTTTATGATTTTTAAATTTCAATTTCATTTAGTTCTGCTCTGATTTTTGTTATTCAGATACAGATTTAAAGCAACAGCAATATGATCTCACCAGAGTTTAATGAAAACAGTTTGACAGTAGTATAATACTGTTAAATAAAGTAAAAAACTAGCAAAATGTAGAGAAGGTGCAACCACCTGAGATAGTACATGTGAATATACATTAGAAAGATTAAAGCATCTCGGCCAGGTACGGTGGCTCACGCTTGTAATCCCAGCACTTTGGGAGGCTGAGGTGGGCAGATCTTGAGGTCAGGAGATAACTAACCTTAAGGTCAAGATAACTAATCTTGAGGTCAGAAGATACCTCAAAGATAGCTCCTTGAGGTCAGGAGCTAACATGGTGAAACCCCGTTTTTACTAAAAAAACACAAAAAATTAGCCAGGTGTGGTGGCAGGCACCTATAGTCCCAGCTACACGGGAGGCTGAGGCAGGAGAATGGCGTGAACCTGAGCTTGCAGTGAGCCAAGATCGCACCACTGCACTCCAGTCTGGGTGAGAGAGAGAGATGTCGTCTCAAACAGGAAAAAAAAAAAAAAGATTAAAGCATCTCTGGTCTCTTCCTTAGAGTAAAATAACCCAAGCTAAGTAAAATGTCACAGATAGAAAATTAGAGAGCAATTTAAAACTTCCTAAATTCATTCTAATACTCAAAACCAAATAAGGCAAATAAAAGCCAGGTTTGATCTTTTTATACTCTTCTTCTATATTTTTGGACTAGAGAAATTCCGAATTTCAGTGCAAATAATCTGGGGAACCCATATACCCACACAAACACTGCTAAGAATATTATGACATTCAGCAGACATTTGAATCTCAATAAAGTCTAGCTACATCAATCACAAGGTAGAAACTCAAATCTAGACAGCTCTCCCCTTAGTAAAACACAGATAAAGAAATGTAAATAAAATGTGTTAGCCTCATGAAAATGAAGGCATAACTACTTGTTGGTGTGTCAAAAGCATTCAAGTAAGTTTTTGGATCTACCTTTTAAAGTGAACAAGAGTCTCATTTAAATAAGGAGTTAAACTTGCCCACTATGTGAAGATAAGGCAAGACTGATAAAACGAAAATAAGGCCAGATACTTTCAGTGATGATCTGATTCAAACACTTCTTTGGGCCTCCTATAAAAATCATTCCAAAAATAAAGGCCCTCCATGTGACGATTTAAAATTATCACCTCCTAAATATTTTAGTGTTAGAAAATCAATCATAATGACATTGTAGTTCAACTATTCTTCAATGAGAGCTCTCATATTGGTCATAGCATTACTGCAAAGAAGATTCTGAGTAGGGCTCACTGTGTTTACAAGAGAAAAAAATGTTTTTGCCTAAGATTGTGCACATACAATGATTATAATATTTATCAGAAAATGCTATATTTAATCTTCAAGAAAGTTAAATATCAGTTAAAAGTTTATTGAGTTCAAAAATTCTGAGTTATCCTGAGCAGATATAAGGCTAAAAATCAAGAACACTAGACTGAGAGTGTAACAAGTAGTAAACTACTTCCCAACCTAACTGTGCCAATTTACTCAACTCCTCTAGAATTCATCCTAGTCTGAAACCAAAGGTAGTAAGTAGTCCATAGCTATTTCAAAGGGTTAATATAAAAGATGATGAGCAAAAAAAGATGCTATCATGAAGTAAACAAAGATAACTTCATATCAGTACCTGTGTCAGGAGTCCCCAAGCCCACTCCCAAGATAGACAATTCACTAAGAGGAGTCAAAGGATTCAGCATACGGTAATATTAACAACTAAGATTTATTCCAGCAGAAGGATACAAAGCAAATTTACAAAGTAAAAGGCACATGGGGCAAAATCAGGAGTAAGCACCCAAGACTCCTCTCTCAATGGAGTTACACAGGATGTGATGTGCTTAACTCCTCCAGCAACCAGTTGTGACAATACATGCAAAGAGTACAAAGTCTTGTCCACGATGAATGTTCTTTTTTTTTTTCTTTTGTTTCTTTTTTTGAGAAAGTCTTGCTCTGTCACCCAGGCTGAAGTGCAATGGCATGATCTTGGCTCACTGCAACCTCTGCCGCCCAGGTTCAAGCAATTCTCCTATCTCAGCCTCCCGAGTAGCTGGGACTACAGGCAGGCGCTACCACGCCCGGCTAATTTTTGTATTTTTAGTAGAGACAGGATTTCACCATATTGGTCAAGCTGGTCTTGAACTCCTGACCTCAGGTGATCCACCGGCCTCAGCCTCCCAAAGTGCTGGGATTACAGGCATGAGTCACTGCACCCAGCCCACCATGGATATTCTTAAGAAACTCAGCGCCCAAGGTTTCACTGGTGGATGGTCTTGTGGGTACCCTCTGCCTCACACATACCAAAATTCTACACTCCCAGAAGGAAAGCAGGTGTTCAGCATAAATCACATTATCTGTGCAAACAGTTAGGCACAGCAAACCTACTACGCTCTTATCATTTATGAAAAGTTTTATAGCACTGTAAGGAACTCTTTACCAGCCAAGGGCCAAACTTTCAAGTGGGTTATCTAAGAAGTAGCAATCTTAGACCTGCGACATTAACTCTTTTCTGCATAGTACCCCAAATATATTGTGGAAGAATATTAATGAGTGTAAATTATTGTGCCTAATACCAACTTCAGATAGACTGAAGTCGTAAATGTAAAACAAAACAATTAGAAAACAAAATAACAAGCACCTGTTGAGCTCTTGTTATATCCCTGGCATTAATAAGTACTTTATATCTATGACCTCATTTAATGTTCATAGTAATCCCATGAGTTAGCCAGAGATGATACTCAAAATACTCAACAACCAGTATCACAAGGGAATCACATGACTGTCATATCATTCAGGCATAGACTTCCTAACATCAGCCCTGGAGGTGGGTACAATTATCATCCACATTTTTTAAAAAGGAACACAGAGAGGCCGGGCATAGAGGCTCACGCCTGTAATCCCAGCACTTTGGGAGGACGAGGAGGGCAGATCATGAGGTCAGGAGATCGAGACTATCCTGGCTAACCCGGTGAAACTCTGTCTCTACTAAAAATAGAAAAAAATTTGCCTGGCATGGTGGCGGGCACCTGTAATCCCAGCTACTCAGGAGGCTGAGGCAGGAGAATGGCATGAACCCAGGAAGGCGGAGCTTGCAGTGAGCCGAGATCCCGCCACTGCACTCCAGCCTGGGTGACAGAGCTAGACTCTGTCTCCAAAAAAAAGAGAAAAAAAAAGGAACACAGAGAATCCAAGGAGACACAGTTAGTACATGACAGAGGTGGAGTTTTACTTAGCTTGTTCTGGAGCCCTGGCTCTTAATCATTATGCCATAACACCTCTCTATAAACAAAATACCTGTACGGCCTTAGGATGGGAAAGGGTGTCTTACACACACACGCATACATGAGCATGTGAAGCAAAAACCATGAAGAAAAACATTACTAAATTTAATTGTCAAAATTGAAAACTATGAATGGTAAAAAGATACAAAAAACAAAACGGAAGCCATGGGCTCAGAGAAGATTATCTGCAACACATTTAACAAGAATTAAATTCCAACCACATAAAAAAACTTTTCCATATCAATAAGAAAAATGGCAAAACCCGGCCGGGCGCGGTGGCTCAGGCCTGTAATCCCAGCGCTTTGGGAGGCCGAGACGGGCGGATCACGAGGTCAGGAGATTGAGACCATCCTGGCTAACACGGTGAAACCCCGTCTCTACTAAAAAAAACACAGAAAACTAGCCAGGCGAGGTGGCGGGCGCCTGTAGTCCCAGCTACTCGGAAGGTTGAGGCAGGAGAATGGAGTAAACCCGGGAGGCGGAGCTTGCAGTGAGCTGAGATCCGGCCACTGCACTCCAGCCTGGGCGGCAGAGCGAGACTCCGTCTCAAAAAAAAAAAAAAAAAGAAAAGAAAAAAGAAAAATGGCAAAACCCAATTGAAAAATCAGTGAAGTAAAAATTTACATAAAAGGAAATGAAACAGCCAGTAAAATATGTGAAAAAAGTGACAAAATCAATAATGGTGTAAATGTAAATTGAAATTATGTATCATCTCACACTCACCAAACTGATTAAAATGTTGAAGTCAGATGACGACTTATGGGGTTCAGATGAGGACTGACAGAAATTCTCACCCTCTACTGGAAGGCATACACTGGTAGGACCCTTTTAGGGAGAAGTTTGATAATATCGTTAAAGTTGAAAATACACTATTCCTAGTTTTGTATCTTAGGAATGCTATTGCTAGGTTTATATCCTAAAGAAACTGACTTATATGATCAAAGAGAACTGAATCCGAACATTCACTGCTACACCATGTAGACATTAGTATTAGCAATAAAGAATAACTGAAAAGTAGATTAGCAGGGGAACAGAGAAAAATCCTGGTATATTCAAATGACAGAATATTATGAAGTAATAAATATGAATTAGAACTACACATATACACACAAAAAAAGAATGAGTTAAAAAAAGAACCTGTAGAATATTATGCATCACTTACCTAAGGTGTAAAACACATACAAAATCATACTGTATATTGTTCATGGATATATAAATGCATTAAGGAAAATGGCCTATACAACATGCCTTAGAATTCATAATTTTAAAACAAGGCACGTAAAGTGAAACCAACTGCTATATTTACTACTAGGGTGTTTATGGAATGCATTCTTTCCCAAATAATACAGGTTTCTCTTTATGAGAATTCATTCATATGCCAGAGAAGGGAGAAGGGCCAAAAATCAATTATCTAGTTTCCATGTCAAAAACTTTGGAAAAGAAAAAACAAATTAAACTAAAGAAAAGTAGAAGGGATTTTAAAACGTCCTGGGGGCAGAGCAAGATGGCCTAATAGGAACAGCTCCAGTCTCCAGCTCCCAGGGCGATCGACACAGAACATGGATGATTTCTGCATTTTCAACTGAGGTACAGGGTTCATCTCACCAGGGAGTGTCAGACAATCGGTGCTGGTCAGCTGCTGCAGCCCGACCAGTGAGAGCTGAAGCAGGGCGAGGAATCCCCTCACCTGAGAAGCGCAAGGGGGAAGGGAATCCCTTTTCCTAGCCAGGGGAACTGAGACACACAACACCTGAAAAATCAGGTAACTCCTACCCCAATACTGCGCTTTACCAAGGGTCTTAGCAAACGGCGCACCAGGAGATTATATCCCACACCTGGCCAGGAGGGTCCCACGCCCACGAAGCCTCCCTCATTGCTAGCACAGCAGTCCTCGATCTAACTGCAAGGCAGCAGCGAGGCTGGGGGAGGGGCGACCACCATTGCTGAGGCTTAAGTAGGTAAACAAAGCCTCTGGGAAGCTCAAACTGGGTGGAGCCCACAGCAGCTCAAGGAGGCCTGCCTGTCTCTGTAGACTCCACCTCTGGGGACAGGGCACAGCTAAACAAAAAGCAGCAGAAACATCTGCAGATGCAAACGACCCTGTCTGACAGCTTTGTAGAGAGCAGTGGATCTCCCAACACAGAGGTTGAGATCTGAGAACGGACAGACCACCTGCTCAAGTCGGTCCCTGACCCCTGAGTAGCCTAACTGGGAGACATCCCCCCACTAGGTGCTGACCAACACCCCACACCTCACGCGGCAGGGTACACCCCTGAGACGAAGCTTCCAAAGCAAGAATCATACAGGTACATGCGCTGTTCAACAATATTCTATCTTCTGCAGCCTCTGCTGCTGATACCCAGGTAAAAAGGGTCTGGAGTGGACCTCAGGCAATCTCCAACAGACTTACAGCTGAGGGTCCTGACTGTTAGAAGGAAAACTAACAAACAGGAAGGACACCCACACCAAAACCTCATCAGTACGTCACCATCATCAAAGACCAAAGGCACATAAAACCACAAGGATGGGGAAAAAGCAGGGCAGAAAAGCTGGAAATTCAAAAAACAAGAGCGCATCTTCCCTTCCAAAGGAACGCAGCTCATCGCCAGCAACGGATCAAAGCTGGACGGAGAATGACTTTGACAAGCTGAGAGAAGAAGGCTTCAGTCCATCAAACTTCTCAGAGCTAAAGGAGGAACTACGTACCCAGCGCAAAGAAACTAAAAATCTTGAAAAAAGAATGGAAGAATGGATAACTAGAATAATCAATGCAGAGAAGGCCATAAATGAACTGACAGAGATAAAAACCATGACACCAGAAATACATGACAAATGCACAAGCTTCAGTAACCGACTCGATCAACTGGAAGAAAGAGTATCAGCGATTGAAGATCAAATGAATGAAATGAAGCAAGAAGTCTAAAGAAAAAAGAGGAAAAAGAAATGAACAAAGCCTGCAAGAAGTATGGGACTATGTGAAAAGACCAAATCTACGTCTGATTCGGGTGCCTGAAAGTGAGGGGGAAAATGGAACCAAGTTGGAAAACACTCTCCAGGATATCATCCAGGAGAACTTCCCCAACCTAGTAAGGCAGGCCAACATTCAAATTCAGGAAATACAGAGAACACCACAAAGATACTCCTCGAGAAGAGCAACTCCAAGACACATAATTGTCAGATTCACCAAAGTTGAAATGAAGGAAAAACTGTTAAGGGCAGCCAGGGAGAAAGGTTGGGTTACCCACAAAGGGAAGCCCATCAGACTAACAGCAGATCTCTCGGCAGAAACTCTACAAGCCAGAAGAGAGTGGGGGCCAATATTCAACATTCTTCAAGAAAAGAATTTTCAACCCAGAATTTCATATCCAGCCAAACTAAGTTTCATAAGTGAAGGAGAAATAAAATCCTTCACAGACAAGCAAATGCTTAGAGATTTTGTCACCACCAGGCCTGCCCTACAACAGACCCTGAAGGAAGTACTAAACATGGAAAGGAACAACCAGTACCAGCCATTGCAAAAACATGCCAAAATGTAAAGACCATCGATGTTAGGAAGAAACTGCATCAACTAACGAGCAAAATAACCAGCTAATATCATAATGACAGGATCAAGTTCACACATAACAATATTTACCTTAAATGTAAATGGACTAAATGGTCCAATTAAAAGACACAGACTGGCAAATTAGATAAAGAGTCAAGACCCATCAGTTTGCTGTATTCAGGAGACCCATCTCACATGCAGAGACACACATAGGCTCAAAATAAAGGGATGGAGGAAGATCTACCAAGCAAATGGAGAACAAAAAAAAGCAGGGGTTGCAATCCTAGTCTCTGATAAAACAGAGACAAAGAAGGCCATTATATAATAGTAAAGGGATCAAAAGAGACAAAGAAGGCCATTATATAATAGTAAAGGGATCAATTCAACAGGAAGAGCTAACTATCCTAAATATATATGCACCCAACATAGGAGCACCCAGATTCATAAAGCAAGTCCTTAGAGACTTACAAAGAGACTTAGACTCCCATACAATAATAATGGGAGACTTTAACACCCCACTGTCAGCATTAGACAGATCAACGAGACAGAAAGTTAACAAGGATATCCAGGAATTGAATTCAACTCTGCAACAAGCAGACCTAATAGACATCTACAGAACTCTCCACCCCATCAACAGAATATACATTCTTCCCAGCACCACATCGCACTTATTCCAAAGTTGACCACATAATTGGAAGTAAAGCACTCCTCAGCAAATGTACAAGAACAGAAAGTATAACAAACTGTCTCTCAGACCACAGTGCAATCAAACTAGAACTCAGGACTAAGAAACTCACTCAAAACCACTCAACTACATGGAAACTGAACAACCTGCTCCTGAATGACTACTGGGTACATAACGAAATGAAGGCAGAAATAAAGATGTCCTTTGAAACCAATGAGAACAAAGATACAACATACCAGAATCTCTGGGACACATTTAAAGCAGTGTGTAGAGGGAAATTTACAGCATTAAATGCCCAGACGAGAAAGCTGGAAAGATCTAAAATTGACACCCTAACATCACAATTAAAAGAACTAGAGAAGCAAGAGCAAACACATTCAAAAGCTAGCAGAAGGCACGAAACAACTAAGATCAGAGCAGAACTGAAGGAGATAGAGACACAAAAAACCCTCCAAAAAATCAATGACTCCAGGAGTTGGTTTTCTGAAAAGATCAACAAAATTGATAGACTGCTAGCAAGACTAATAAAGAAGAAAAGAGAGAAGAATCAAATAGACGCAATAAAAAATGATAAAGGGGATATCACCAACGACCCCACAGAAATACAAACTACCATCAGAGAATACTATAAACACCTCTACGCAAATAAACTAGAAAATCTAGAAGAAATGGATAATTTCCTGGACACTTACACTCTCCCAAGACTAAACCAGGAAGAAGCTGAATCCCTGAATAGACCAATAGCAGGCTCTGAAATTGAGGCAATAATTAATAGCCTACCAACCAACAAAAGTCCAGGACCAGATGGATTCACAGCTGAATTCTACCAGAGGTACAAGGAGGAGCTCGTACCATTCCTTCTGAAACTATTCCAATCAATAGAAAAAGAGGGAATCCTCCCTAACTCATTTTATGAGGCCAACATCATCCTGATACCAAAGCCTGGCAGAGACACAACAAAAAAAGAGAATTTTAGACCAATATCCCTGATGAACATCGATGCAAAAATCCACAATAAAATACTGAGAAATCCAGCAGCACATCAAAAAGCTTATCCACCATGATCAAGTGGGCTTCATCCCTGGGATGCAAGGTTGGTTCAACATACGCAAATCAATAAACATAATCCAGCATATAAACAGAACCAAGACAAAAACCACATGATTATCTCAATAGATGCAGAAAAGGCCTTTGACAAAATTCAACAGCCCTTCATGCTAAAAACTCTCAATAAACTAGGTATTGATGGAACGTATCTCAAAATCACAAGAGCTATTTATGACAAACCCACAGCCAATATCATACTGAATGGGCAAAAACTGGAAGCATTCCCTTTGAAAACTGGCACAAGTCAGGGATGCCCTCTCTCACCACTCCTATTCAACATAGTGTTGGAAGTTCTGGCTAGGGCAATCAGGCAAGAGAAAGAAATAAAGGGTATTCAGTTAGGAAAAGAAGAAGTCAAATTGTCTCTGTTTGCAGATGACATGATTGTATATTTAGAAAACCGAATCATCTCAGCCCAAAATCTCATTAAGCTGATAAGAAACTTCAGCAAAGTCTCAGGATACAAAATTAATGTGCAAAAATCACAAGCATTCTTATACACCAGTAACAGACAGAGAGCCAAATCATGAATGAACTTCCATTCACAATTGCTTCAAAGAGAATAAACTACCTAGGAATCCAACTTAAAAGGGATGTAAACGACCTCTTCAAGGAGAACTACAAACCATTGCTCAGTGAAATAAAAGAGGACACAAACAAATGGAAGAACATACCATGCTCATGGATAGGAAGAATCAATATCGTGAAAATGGCCATACTGCCCAAGGTAATTTACAGATTCAATGCCATCCCCATCAAGCTACCAATGAGTTTCTTCACAGAATTGGAAAAAACTGCTTCAAAGTTCATATGGAACCAAAAAAGAGCCCACATTGCCAAGACAATCCTAAGTCAAAAGAACAAAGCTGGAGGCATCACGCTACCTGACTTCAAACTATACTGCAAGGCTACAGTAACCAAAACAGCATGGTACTGGTACCAAAACAGAGATATAGACCAATGGAACAGAACAGAGTCCTCAGAAATAATACCACACAACTACAGCCATCTGATCTTTGACAAACCTCAGAAAAATAAGAAATGGGGAAAGGATTCCCTATTTAATAAATGGTGCTGGGAAAATTGGCTAGCCATAAGTAGAAAGCTGAAACTGGATCCTTTCCTTACTCCTTATACGAAAATTAATTCAAGATGGATTAGAGACTTAAATGTTAGACCTAATACCATAAAAACCTTAGAAGAAAACCTAGGTAATACCATTCAGGTATAGGCATGGGCAAGGACTTCATGTCTGAAACACCAAAAGCAACGGTAACAAAAGCTGAAATTGACAAATAGGATCTAATTAAACTAAAGAGCTTCTGCACAGCAAAAGAAACTACCATCAGAGTGAACAGGCAACCTACAGAATGGGAGAAAATTTTTGCAATCTACTCATCTGACAAAGGGCTAATATCCAGAACCTACAAAGAACTCAAACAAATTTACAAGAAAAAAACAAAAAACCCCATCAAAAAGTGGGCAAAGGATATGAACAGACATTTCTCAAAAGAAGACATGCATACAGCCAACAGACACATGAAAAAATGCTCATCATCACTGGCCATCAGAGAAATGCAAATCAAAACCACAATGAGATACCATCTCACACCAGTTAGAATGGCAATCATTAAAAAGTCAGGAAACAACAGGTGCTGGAGAGGATGTGGAGAAATAGGAACACTTTTACACTGTTGGTGGGATTGTAAACTAGTTCAACCATTATGGAAAACAGTATGGCGATTCCTCAAGGATCTAGAACTAGAAGTACCATATGACCCAGCCATCCCATTACTGGGTATATACCCAAACGATTATAAATCATGCTGCTATAAAGACACATGCACACGTATGTTTATTGCAGCACTATTCACAATAGCAAAGACTTGGAATCAACCCAAATGTCCATCAGTGACAGACTGGATTAAGAAAATGTGGTACATATACACCATGGAATACTATGCAGCCATAAAAAAGGATGAGCTTGTGTCCTTTGTAGGGACATGGATGCAGCTGGAAACCATCATTCTCAGCAAACTATCACAAGAACAGAAAACCAAACACCGCATGTTCTCACTCATAGGTGGGAACTGAACAATGAACAATGAGATCACCTGGACTCGAGAAGGGGAACATCACACACCAGGGCCTATTATGGGGAGGGGGTAGGGGGGAGAGGGAAGGTATTGCATTGGAAGTTATACCTGATGTAAACAACGAGTTGACGGGTGCTGACGAGTTGATGGGTGCAGCACACCAACATGGCACAAGTATACATATGTAACAAACCTGCACGTTGTGCACATGTACCCTAGAACTTAAAGTATAATAATAAAAATAAATAAATAAATTTTAAAAAAATAAGAAAAGTAGAAGGAAGCAAATAAAGATATAAACCAAAATCAATAAAAACAGAAAATAAGCACAATATGGAAAAATCAGCAAAGCCCAAATTTGGTTCTTGGAAATGAAGAAAAAGAAAGGAAACACTAATTACCAGTATCAGGAATGAAAAGCAGACGTCCTTATAAGACCCTAAAGATGTTTTAAAAAGGATAATCCTAGTCAACTTTCACCAACAAATGACAAGTTTAGATGAAATGGACAAATTTTCAAAAACCAACATACAAATTTTAATATGCCAGTATCTAAAAATTAAAACTGTTACTAAAAACTTTCTCATAAAGAAAACTCCAGTTCCAGAAGGCTGAATTCTGGCAAATTCTTTTACATACCTACGGAATAAGCACATTAGTTGTACACAAATTCTTTCAAAGGACAGAAAAATAAGAAAACACTTCTCAACTCATTATAAAGTCAGCATGATCTTGATCCAAAACATGGCAACATCATCAGAAAGAAAAACAAGAAAATTACAGAGCAGAACAATCTTACTCATGAACATACATGCAAAAACATAGACTATTAGCAGAGCTGGGTATGGTGGCATGTACCTGTAGTCCCAGCTACTTGGGAGACTGTGGGGGGAGGATTACTTCAGCCCAGGAGTTCAAGGCCAGCCTGGACAATATAGCAAGACCCCATCTCTTTTCTAAAAATTAATTTTTAGGCCAGGCGCAGTGGCTCATGCCAGTAATCCCACTATTTTGGGAGGCTGAGGCAAGCAGATCGCCTGAGGTCAGGAGTTCGAGACCAGCCTGGCCAACATGGTAAAACCCTGACTCTACTAAAAATACAAAATTTAGCCAGGCATGGTGGCAGGCACCTGTAATCTCAGCTACTCAGGAGGCTGAGGCAGAAGAAACGCTTGAACCTGGGAGGCAGAGGCTGCAGTGAGCCAAGATCACACCATTGCACTCCAGCCTGGGTGATAAGAGCGAGACTTCATCTCAAAAAAAAAAAAAAAAAAAAAATTAATTAATTTTAAAAAATAATTTTAAAATTTAAAAATTAGAAAATCTAGTTTAACTACATTTGAAAAGATAATACATCATGACCAAGTGAATGTATTCTAAGAATGGAAAGGTAGTTTACTATTTGAAAATCAAGCCATGCAATCTAGCACACTAACACAAAAAAAATTTCATTATCTCAACAGATGTAGAGAAAGCATTTGGTAAAACTTAATATTCATTCGCAACAAAAATTCAGCAAACAAAATAAAAGAGAGTTTCCATATTCTGATTAAACTCCCTCTCAGCTCCCAAAAACTTTAATGGTGAACTATTAAGGCTTTCTCTCTGAAATTCTATCACCATTTCAATTCAACATTATGTTGGTGGTCCTAACTCATGTAATAGGGCAAGCGCTGGGATGGTGAGACAACTTTGCAAATGGTATGATTATATAGTGTATATACCAGTTCCAAAACCATCCACAGGCAAATTACTGTAACTAGTAGATGAATTTACAAGGTTATTAGAAAAGTCAACAAACAAAAATCAGGTGTATTTGTATATACAACAAAAACTCATAAAATTATAAAAATGGTACCACTTACAGTGTCAAAATCAAATATGTGTAACATTTTGCAGAAAAGTACAAAACATTAGCAAGAAGTATTTCTAAAGTATGAAATTAATGGAGGACTATATCTCCATCATAAATATGTCAATTCTCTCCAAACTCATCTATAAATTCAATGCAATCCCATTCAAAATCCCTGCAGGTCCTTTCTGGAAATTGACAAGCTCAATCTAATATTTAATTGGAAATACAAAAGACTAAGAAGAGCTATGGAAATCTTGGGAAAAAACAAAGCTGGAAGACTTACCCTACCAGGCAGCAAAATTTCTTTTAAAGCTACAAAAATGAAAATAACATATAACTGACAAAATAAACAGAAATATTTGTCTATGCAATATTTATATATGCAGTCATTCATTTATGACAAAGATGACCCTGAAATACAGTGGGGGAAAGATGATTTTAAGATACATCACATATGTATAATCATCCATACACATACATCCATATTATCAAAATTCTCCGGTCTGTCTGCAGAAAAATTGCGCATTTTACTGTATGTAATTTAGACCTCTGCATAACACTGGTAGCGTTTAAACAAATAAATAACCAGGATTCTAGACTGGTGTTATGAAAAGCAATCAGTCTACAAACTATTTGTTGGGATCCCTGACATGATTAGCAGATTGCACCAGAATGTATATGAACACACTGTTTCTTTCAAAAAGGAAGACTTACTAGAAAAACAATCTCAGCAGAAATGAACAGTGGGTGGAATTAAACTGTGTTAGAAGTGACACAGTTGATGTATATTCTAGTGAAAGCTCCTTATCTTGACCTCGACTGGAAGAAGCAGTGTTGCAGAGACCAAGAAAAGTGAGAATAAGCTAAAGGTCTTTGGGGGTTAAGTAAGAGATACTACTTTGAACTACTTTAGGGGGAAAAAAAAAAGAAACAAAAAAAAGCAAGACAATTTAAATAAAAATAGTAAGATGGCAGAGTAAATAAAGTCCAAGTATAACAATAAACGCAAACATAAAAGGATTAAACTCACTAGTCAAAAGAAAAAGACAAATTGAAAATTTTAAAATAATAAACTATTTGCTATATATAAAAAAGACTGATAGTAAAAGAAGGGAAAATACACAAATAAAACTGGTAAGGTATATTAATATTTGGAAAAAAAGAAGTCTGAAAACAAAAAGCATAATTAGAGATACAGAAGATCACTAAGTAATGATGGAAAGTCCAATTCACCAAAAAAACAAACAAACAAACAAACAAAAAACAACCATTTTGAACAGGTACATGCCTAAAATTTATACAAAACAAAAAATTCACATAACTTCAGAGCAAAAATGGTAAATCCAACATCACTGTAGAAGAACTCAACACACTGTTCTCAGCTTTTGCCATCAATTTTCTATCCTTTCTCAGACTTTATCTTCTCCTTAGATCAGAAGAGAAAGACAGAAACACCATCTTGTTCCAAAGCACAGAATGAATGTTTTTGTTGCTTCCCATACCATATACAGAAACCTACTGAACAAGGAGGAAACTCAGGGATCTTAAGGACTAACAGTCAATCCAGATGCAGTCTGCAATATTTTAGAGAAAGCTATTTTGGGGTTAGTTACAGGAACAATGAACTGAAGATGGTTAGCCTCTAAAAACTGTCAGGTACTAAGTGGTTTATTGCTGCCATCTGCTGGACACCATGTTCATTTGCACTTCAATCATATTTGCCTTAAAACGCCTAGTAAGACAGCATGTAAGGTCTTAAACTGTTATCTTTTCTGAGCCTCCTTTATCTAATGAAGTGAAGACACTGTCTCTAAATTAAATGTTTGCATGCAAGGTGTTGATAGACGTTAAAAAAAATGTTTGTGCAATTTAAGCCTCTGGTAACAACGGCTTAAGTAAAAGGTTTACAGGAGTATAGAAAATTACACTGCCTGAAATCCACTTGGAATTTAATATATCCACAAAGACTACCAATTTTCCCATACAACTACTGGAAAATAATATTTTATATACTGAATAACTGCAATGAGTCACTTCAAACATACCAGTTACAGTTTACCCATACGGTATATTATCCACATTACTTGCCATGTTTCTTAAAATTTACACATATAAATTCATGGCAGGTCTTCTAACACTTGCTCATACCTGGTTCCCTTGCCTTCCAGGCACACACGAAGATTACACTTCCCAACCCTTTAGTACTTAGGTAGGACCACATGATTAGTTCTGGTCAACAGATCATGAATGGAAGTGCTAAGTGTTGCCTGCAGGCCAATGCAACTAATTATATGTGTGAGATACTCTGGCACTCTCTTCCTCTGCCATAGTGACAAGAAGGGACCTCAAAAGATGGTCAAGCCCCAAAATCAAAGCAGTTTAGATCACTAAAGACAGCTGCCCTAGAGAGCTGTCCAGACCCACAACAGACTTTCTAAGAGTAAAAAAATATACTGGTATTATCCCATTCAGAGTTGGCACTTCAATGTTACCTCAGTATAGCATAGACCAAGGTTTCTCAACAGCAGCACTACTACCATCTTAGGCTAGATAATTCATTGTGGTCTCTGTCTTGTGCACTGTGGGATGTTAAACAACCTCCCTGGCATCTACCCACTAGATGCCAAGAAGCACTCATCAATATGACAACCAAAACCACCTCCAGTCATTGACCTCCTCCCCCCATCTTTGAGAACCACTGGCATAGATTAACCTACTAATATGCACATATGTATGATGAATATGTATGTACACATGTTGAGTATATTTACGTCAAATGTCATACATTCTCCATGCTTTATTTCACATTAGAGTCAGATATTTTATAGGCTCTTAACAAATATGAATTCCCATTTCTCAAAGCAGTAAAGTTAATTCATAAAATTTTTAAAAAATCAATCATATCACAAGTCTGTCTATAGTAGGGTAAACAAAATATTCCAAGAGTATATAAATCCATACATACTATGCTGTTCATTTCAGAGGACTCATAGCTCCCAACCGGATGGACATTTCCAATGGGTTCCAAGCCTTCTTCATCCCACATGTATGTTCCATCAGAGCTATCAGATGGAGATAGTTCAAACGAAGAACCAGCTCTGTAGTCTGTATCTGGTGAAACCAAATTATTCCCAGAAGTATGTTTTGTACATTCACTCCTGTCTTCAAGAGAAAAAAGGTTATTGAGTCACAAAAATATAATTGTTTCTCATGTCCTAAAAATATAAGTGCTAATAATCTGGAATGTCATAGCCAAAAAGCTGGCTCAAAAAAAGCACTCATAACTGCAGCACTTTCTATATCCTAAGCAGTAAAACATCAAGAGGCAAAATCTTTAAAATAACCTACTGAAATATTTTCTAATAGATGAAAAGAAAATTCATTTAGTCATCTTTCACTTCTGTAATATTTCCAAAAATGTAAATAAACCTTCATATTCCTATAATATTTCCCAAGATATTTAAACACTGGCCAGGAAACTCCTTTTCCTCTGTGTACACTATTTAACTTCAGAGATTAAATAATGTAGGGTACTCATAATTGCCTCCCTAAAAGGAAATAAACTTGTTCCGGTAGTCTCTTTTAGAAGACCTATAGATAATCAAGGGTTTGTACATGCATCTCTATGCATGCTCTAGTCCCCTCATTATACCACATGTCTATGTCTAATCCCTTTAGTTGTTCTTTATTCAGGTATATGGGTGTACAAATACCAAATACATTTTCTCCAGCATTTATTAACAGGATAATCAAACATAAGAGGAAATGTTTAACAGGTATTATTTCACTTTCTTCAGTTTAATAAATAAATAAACCTCTCTCAGGAAGCGCATCTACAAAAATTGCTAAACAAGAAAAATTTCCTAAGATAAAAAAATCCATCAGATTAGACATAACCTATATTATCTAATTTCCCCTTTGGTACAGCTTTACTCTTAACAAATAGCAATGAAATGCTACCCTAAGAGAAGAGATGGTTTGTTTAATGGCATACCACGCTGGTGGAGGTAAGTAGGGGAAAAGTCATTTAGAAGCACTGTCTATACTAAGCAGGAATAGGCTGTGTATAATAGCCAAAGAACAATAAATGTTATAATTAATAACAACAAATGTTACTGATATTGTCTTGGATAGGGTGAAAAATGGGGTATGGAAGTCACAGGAAAATAAATGTTGCCCCACCCCAATTTTGTCTAGATCCATCCCTCCGTGAAACTGATAATATCTTGAAATCTATCTGAAGATAATCCTAAATATAAGTTCAGTTATATTACCTAAAAGAAAGCAAAAAAACTTAAGGTTAGTAATATTTACCAGAGACACTTATATCTATCCATTCATCAGTTTTACTGAAGACTTTTTCATTTTCCTTGGGGGAATCAAATATATCCTGTGGTGGCACATTTTCATGTTTTTCTTCTTTGAGACACATTTCCTCTGGAGTTATTCTAGTTCTATTGGAGTCTTCTATATCTATAAAATCATCACTAAAGTCTTCACTTAAATCATTCTTATCAGAAGATGACAAAGACGACAAGGAAATGTCATCCACATCATCACTCAGGTATCTACTTTTAGCATCACGTTTCACAGTCTGGTTGTTTTTTGTTCTATAACTTTCATTTTCAATCAGTTCTTGGTCCTTATTAGTAGCTCTGTCCTTAGCCAAAACTGTAGCATCTTCCTCTACACATGTGTCAGCAGGTGAGTTTTTATTTCCATCAACTGTGATAGTCCCAGAAAATGGAGATCGGCTAGATTTCAGTAGAGAGGGATGAACCATTCTATAACCTAAAGTAGAAGTTACACCAGGGCCATTTGGTAAAGCCAACTTCTTTCCACCAGCAGCATAAGGCCTATTAAATCCATACCCCAAATGTTCATTCCCATTGAGTACTTCAGACTGCCGGGAATTTCTTGTTAGCATACTTGACCGTAGAGGCACTCTAATGGATAGCTGTTGATTCTGATAAGGCTTTGTAAGATCCACAGCTCTATTAAAGGAATGTGATCTGGTTATTGATGAAGGTGGAAGGAATGAATTCTGAATGGAATGTGAAAAACTCTGTGATCTTACCATTTTTTCACAATTAACAGATTTACTACTGTCTGGGGATTGAGCTAAGCTTTCTCCAGAACTGCTTCTGGTGGCACAGGAGTTTGCTCTAGGTCTTTGCATGCTACCAGCCGACCGGTTTCCATAAAATCCATTCAACTGTGATTTTGGAGTACTGACCGAAGAATATGAAGTCCTTCCTAATAATGTGCCTTTGGTGAATTTACCCAGATTTGATGGTCCAGAAAAAGACTTTTGGTTTAACTCCTCTGTAGATGACACAAACATAGTGGATGGCTTTGCTAACTTTGATGTGAATAAAGAAACACTTTTCAAACCTCCCTTCATCCCATTTTTATCAAATATTCCTTGAGTAGGAACATGTTTTCCAGGATCAATTATTTTATCATGTGAATTTTGAGTACTGTTAGGCTCTCCAGCACCTTGTGCACAAGGTTGATATTTATTTGCTTTTCTCCAATTAAATGAATGAGATGATGGACAATCAGAGCCATTATTTTTGATGTAACTTTTGACATTACTATTCTTGGAAGTTCCTAATAAATTAACAGGTGTCCCATTTGGCATCGGCTGCAATGTACTTCTTACAGATTTTGTTCCATACTTTGGCAACTTGGAACCCAAAAACGTCTTGATTTGTGTTTTTTCTTCCATGAGCTATAAGGTGCATTTGTTCTTAAAAGCTGACAGAATCTGTGAAGAGAAAAAAGCAGCACATTAAACATTCCTAAATAAGGATAATTATATGAATTATTACATAATATGATACTTACACTTTTATATGCAGAAAAGCCCAAAAGTTACTCATGATTCCTACAGAACTCCTGGCAAATACTGAATGCACTAATTAAATTAATAACTTTATGTTGGAAGAAAATAAAGAACATTTTTATAAACTTTTATAAACATATGCTATGAATGACAGCAAAATCCAGAAATAATAAAATTAAACTACCAAATTTGACTATGTAAAAAATAATACTTTCAGAGTACTTCTTCCAATTTTCCAATTCAAATAATTTTTTCGTTTTGGGTAAAAGTCTCTCCTTTAAAAATAAGAACATACGGAAAGCCACAGCCAGTGCACTCAGGCAAGAGAATGAAATAAAGGGCATTCAGAATGGAAAAGAAGAAGTCAAACTATCTCCGTTTGCCAATGATATGATTATATATCTAGAAAATTCTACGAACTCCTCCAAAAGATTCCTAGATTTGATAAATCCAGTAAAGTATAGGTTGCAAAATCAAAGTACACAAATCAGTAGCACACCAACAATGACTAAGCTGAGAATCAAGAACTCAATCCCTTTGACCATAGCTGCAAAAAAATAAAATAAAATACCTAGGAGTACACTTAACCAAGGAAGTAAAAGATCTCTACAAGGAGAAGTGTAAAACACTTCAGAAAGAAATCACAGACAATGCAAACGAATGGAAATACATCCCACGCTCATGCATTAGAGGAATCCATATCATGAAAATGACCATGCTGCCCAAAGCAGTCCACAGATTCAATGCAATTTGTATCAAAATACCAACATCATTTTTCACAGAATTAGACAAAACAATCCTAAAATTCATATGGAACCAAAAAGCAATCTTAAACAAAAAACCAAATCTGGAGGCATCACATTACTCAACTTCGAATTATACTACAAGGCTACTATAGTAACAAAAACAGCATGGTACTAGTATAAAAGTACATTCATAGAGCAAAGGAACAGAGTAGAGAACCCAGAAATAAAGCCAAATACAATCAACTGACCTTTGACAAAGCATACATAATGAAAATTGGGAAAAGAACACCTTATTCAATAAATGTTGCCAGGAAAACTGGATAGCCACATGTAGAAGAATGAAATTGGATCCCTATCTCTTACCATATACAAAAATCAACCCAAGATGGATTTAAGACTTAAATCTAAGGCATGAAACCATAAAAATGCTAGAAGAAAACCTAGGAAAAACTCTCATGGATATCAGTCTAGGCAAAGAATTTATGACTAAGACACCAAAAGCAAATGCAACAAAAAAAATAAATGGGACCTAATTAACTAAAAAGCTTCTGCTCAGCAAAAAATAAACAGAGTAAACAGCCCACAGAATAGGAGAAAATATTTGCAAACTATTCATCTAACAAAAGATTAATATCCAGAATCTATAAGGAACTCCAACTAATCTGCAAGGAAAAAAATAATCCCATCAAAAAGTGGACAAATGACATCAATAAACATTTTTCCAAAAGAAGGTATACAATGACCAAGAAACATGAAAAAAATGCTCAACATCACTAATCATCAGGGACATGCAAATTAAAACCACAATGAGGTATCACTTTATCCCAGCCAGAATGGCTATTAAAAAGCCAAAAAACAATAGATATTGGCATAGATGTGACGAAAAGGGAACATTTAGGTACTGCTGGTGGCAATGTAAATTAATATCACCTCTATGGGAAACAGTATGGAGATTTCTCAAAGAACTAAATCTACCATTTGATCCAGCAATCTCACCACTGGGTATCTACCCAAAGGAAAACTGTATAAAAATTAAAAAAAAAAAATTTTAAACCTGCATATGTATGTTTATCACAGAAAAATTCACAATTGCCAGATGTGGAACCAATCTAAGTACCCACCAACCGATGAGTGAATTAAGAAAATACACCATGGAATACTACTCAGCCATAAAAAAGAATGAAATAATATCTTCTGAAGCAATGTGGATAGAGATAGAGGCCATTATTCTGAAGTAATTCAGGAATGAAAAACCAAATACCATATGTTCTTACTTATAATTGGGAACTAAGTTATGGGTATGCAAAGGCATACAGAGAGGTAGAATGGACACTGGAAACTCAGAAGGGGGGATGATGTGAGAGATTTTTTAAAACTACACAATGTAGTAGGGTGCTACACACTATTCGGGTGGCATGTGCACTAAAATCTCAGACTTCACCACTACACAATTCATTCATGCAGCCAAAAATCACCTGTTCCCTTAAAGCCCGTGAAATAAAAGGTAATTAAAGAATATATTTTTTTAAAAATACATGATTTTATAAAAGCTAGAAGACATTTGAAAAACCTTAATTACTAAAGCCATGAGAAGTATGTAGGTGAAGAATATAATGGCATCAAACAATTCTTTTGGTATTAAGGGTTGAGTAATAAGCT
Source organism: Theropithecus gelada (assembly GCF_003255815.1). Lineage (NCBI taxonomy): Eukaryota > Metazoa > Chordata > Mammalia > Primates > Cercopithecidae > Theropithecus > Theropithecus gelada. The sequence continues at coordinate 49,938,124 of NC_037677.1, forward strand.
GTCATTTTAGACAACTATCTCCAAAGAATTTCCATCTGGTAACATAAATACAAATGACAGTGCCAGGGTGAGAAGTGTAAAGATTTAATAAAGTTGATTTATCCATTAATCTCAATTTTACACAATTTTTATTTTATTTTATTTTATTGAGACAGGATCTTGCTCTGTCACCCAGGCTGCAGTGCAGTGGCACGATCATGGCTCACTGCAGCCTCCCCCTCCCTGGCTCAAGTGATCCTTCCACCTTAGCCTCTCAAGTAGCTGGGACTAAAGGCACACAGCATTACACACAGCTAATTTTTTAAAAAAATTTTTTGTAGAGACAGAGTTTCGCTATATTCCCTAGGCTGGTCTCGAACTCCTACCCTCAAGTGATCCTCTTGCCTTGGCCTCAAGTGATCCTCCCACCTTGGCCTCCCAAAGTGCTGGGATCAGAGGCATAAGCCACCGTGCAAAGCTTGTATTTATTTTAAATATAACACAAAACTACAAAAATGAAAAGGTTCAATACACACAAAAGAGCATAAAACTAGAAACCACTAATGTCTTCTATGAGTAACTTTTTAATGAATCATGATATATCATGTGATGAGATTATAAAGATGAGCCAGACATATTAAAATGTTTGTCCCAATATTAACAAATATATGGTCACAATATGTTCACTGTAATTATATAAGAATTCTGTAAAAACACTAACAAGCAAAAATGCAACTTTAAAAATGCCTTAGGGATACTGATTTTTTAACATAGTGTATGACACTGTATTTTTTTTTTAAGAGACATGGTCTTGCTCTGTCACCCAGCTAGAGTGCAGTGGTGCAATCACAGATCACTGCAGCCTCAAACTCCTGGGCTCAAGCGATCTTCCTACCTCAGCCTTCCAAGCAGCTAGGACTGACTATAGGTGCACACCACCATGGCCAGCTAATTTATTTTTACTTTTTATAGAGGTGGAGGCCTTGCTATATTGCCCAGGCTGGTCTGGGATTCCTGGGCTCAAGCAATCCTCCCACCTTGGCTTCTCAAAGTGTTGAGATTACAGGCATAAGCCACTGCACCCAGCTAAATTTTTAAAATTTTTGTTGTAATTGTTGTTGAGATGGAGTCCCTCTCTGTCACCCAGGCTGCAATGCAATGGCATGATCTCGGCTCACTGCAACCTCTACCTAATGGGTTCAAGCAATTCTCCTGCTTCAGCCTCCCGAGTAGCTGGGATTATAGATGCCCGCCATCATGCCAGGCTAATTTTTTCTATTTTTTAGTAGAGACAGGATTTCACCATGTTGGCCAGGCTGATCTCAAACTTTTGACCTCAGGTGATCCACTCATCTCGGCCTCCCAGAATGCTGGGATTACAGGCACGAGCCACCGCACCAGACCAATTTTTTTATTTTTTAAAACAACTGATTCCAAGTCAACCCTGGCCTAAGAAGTAGAGTTCCTATCACACATGTTATTAATTATGTCAAAAGTAAATATTTAGAAAATCACACAAATGTTCAAGTATAGAGTGAAAAAAGACTAAAGAATGTCCTGTTACCAACAACTAATAAAAGATATAAATATATAAATATATATATATTTGTGTACATGTGATTTTTTAGCGGAAAACCCACCACCTACATAGTGTAATACAAAAAGCTATTTAAACTAAGAACCTATAAACTTTAAAAAGTGGTGGACAGAAAAAAATTCTGTATGGTACAGTATGACTAGCCTGATTACTGCCTGGAAGCAGTAGTGAGAAAGAAATGTGAACTAAAAAACTTGAAAAGTTTAAGAAACACCTCTAGTTTGGAAAGAAAAATTTGATTTGTCATGCCCTAGAAAAGTTGAGGAAAAATATCCTGAGCACAGAGGCTTCAAAACCTAGGCAGAGGCATCATCAGATCTGTCAACTTCTAAGGCCCTATACTGAGTTGAGGGAAGGATCTGAAGCCCATAGAAAGGTACTATACCCTCAGCAGTATGAAATGAGACACATATAGGACGTTTAACACAATCTAAGGAAATGGGAAAGCATAGGGCCACAGAAGGGCAAAAGCAAAGTACTTGACCTAGATATCCAAATTAAGCCTGAGCAAGACAAAAAGAAATGGCCATACAATCATATAAACAGTTTCTTGTAACACAGAACAACCTAATAAGAACATGCATCTGGCCGGGCACGGTGGCTCAAGCCTGTAATCCCAGCACTTTGGGAGGCCGAGACGGGCGGATCACGAGGTCAGGAGATCGAGACCATCCTGGCTAACATGGTGAAACCCCGTCTCTACTAAAAAAATACAAAAAACTAGCCGGGCGAGGTGGCGGGCGCCTGTAGTCCCAGCTACTCGGGAGGCTGAGGCAGGAGAATGGCGGGAACCCGGGAGGCGGAGCTTGCAGTGAGCTGAGACCCGGCCACAGCACTCCAGCCTGGGCGACAGAGCGAGACTCCGTCTCAAAAAAAAAAAAAAAAAAAAAAAAAAAGAACATGCATCTAATGAAACAAAAGCCCAAAGATGAAAAGACAAAACAGGTAAATTGAAAAAAAGGCTTCAGCGTTAAGGAAACCAATTAAGAAGAACAATGAATTTGAAAAAAAAAAAAGCAAGAAAAAGAACCAAAGACTTAAACAAATGGCAAGGAGAAAAATCTTAAGGTAACAAGAGCATATTAAGGAGGCTGAGGTGGGTGGATAACTTGAGACCAGGAGTGTGAGACCAGCCTGGACAACATGGAGAAACCTCATCTCTACAAAAACTACAAGAATTAGCCAGCCATGGTGGTGCACACCTGTTGTCCCAGCTACTCAGGAGGCTAAAGTGGGAAGAGCAACTGAGCCCACGAGGTCGAGGCTGCAGTGAGCTGTGATCAAGCCACTGCACGCCAGCCTGGCTGAAAGAGTGAGACCCTGTATCAAAAAAAAAAAAAAAAAAAAAGTATTGAGGAGAAAAAAAAAGACAAAGATATCAAAAGAATGAGAAAGAAAATGTAGGACAAAGGCTAAACAGAAAGATAATTAGTATCTCTGAAGTAGAATAACTAATTAAATGGAAGATAAAAGGCAGGAGGACATAATAGAAAATATCCCTAAAATAAAGGTGAAAAAAATCTATGGAAGGAAAGAAAAAATATACCAAATCACAGATGCAAATACATATCCTAGTTAAGTTAATGAAATATCAAGGATAAAGAAATAATTCTCCAGAAATACAAGTAGAGAAAAAAATCACCTTTAAAAATGTTTTTAAACTTGGAATATACAAAGGAAATAACTGGATATCCTTCCAAAGAAATGCTGGAGCCTCTAGGGATAATTTAATCCTATAGGAATCACATTAATTTTACCTTTAAAATTTATTCTAAATTCACCACTTTCATTCCACAATCTTAGTTCTTATGCTCATCATTTCTTCCTGTACTATTACCAAGGATTCCTACATTCATGTCAAGATTCCAACCTTACTTCTATTCAAACTGTCAGCATTTATCTTCTTAAAGCACAGACCTGGATCACGTCATTCTACTGATTAAAAACCATCTGTGAGACTAGGAACAACAAAATAAAACCCAAAACTCATTGTACAGGGAGCAAGCTACGCTATTTGGTTCTACCTTATCCTTGTTATATACTTAAGTCAAGATATGTTACTTGTCATTCCCCAAAATCCATCCTATATTTTCTATCTTCTATGCCTTTGCTACAGACCACTTGGAAGATTCTATCCTCAAAGTTCAAAATCACCACATCCACCAACATTTCCAGTTAAAATTAATCTTACATCACTCTCTATTCTCTTCACAGCAATAATATAGCTGAGTTTGTCTTCTAATTGTGTGTATGTCTATTTGACCCACGGGAAAGTAAACCTGCTGAGAACATAAACTAAGTCTTATATACTGTACTTTGAGGTCAGCTACAGGAATACAAATTTAACAGATCCTAAACTTGTAAGTAAATGCATAATCTCTTAATGCAGATTAATTTAACAGTAAGGAAAGACTAAAAAAGAACTTTGTTTTGTGGACCTGTGATTGACTGGTAATAGCTCCCTTGGGCAATATGTTGAAAAAGATTCTGAGGCCAGGCACAGTGGCTCATGCCTGTAATCTCAACAGTTTGGGAAGCTGAGGCGAGGGGATCGCTTGAGCTCAGGAGTTGAAGACCATACTGAGCAACATAGTGAGACCTCATCTCCACTAAAAATTTAACATTAACGTTTTCAAAAAACAAAAGGATGCTGAGGTCAAATCTAGCTTCAAACCTGAAGTAGTGACATGATCAAGCAGCAATGTTTGCCAGGAGCAGAGCAAGGGACAGTGGCAGTATCCATGCCAGACAACTGTCTTCCTCATTTTTTGATAATGGTCTTTTCCACAAAACACCTACAACCACTTTTGGTATAAACATAAGAAAACTGGTATTGATATTACATAGTAGGGTCATTTTGCAAATCAATAAATAATACATGCTAAAGACTAAAGAGCCTGTGAATCAGAAAGGCTTTAACATTTTCCTGCCTGTCACAAGTAGACCACAGAAAGAAAATCATACTCTTTCCCTTCTCTGTGTCTCTATTTTCCTGCCTAAGATGAGGGTAATACATGTTACCTCCCAAGAGCATCTTCAGCATTAATAACTTAGAGGCACAAGATGAGCCCAAAAGACAGACACACTGTTACTAGTGTTTGTGGTTCCACCACTTCGTGGGAGAAAAGAATAATGTTAGAACCTGAATGTGCTATTCTCTATAAAGAATACTGATTTCTAAATGTACAAATAATTGCAACACAAATGACATCAATCATCTTGAACTTTTGGTCTTAAGATAAACTAGTCTGACAGCTCCACTATAAAGTTTACGTTATGAATATTATCACTTCATTTGTTGATGAGATACCTTCTGTCTTTAAATGTTCATGAAAATTTCGCTTATATTTGCTTATAATTTTGAAATAAAATAAAATAGACATTGTGAGTCTGCTTCATTTTGGTAGCCAAGCTGTCTTTGATGCACTTTACCTAATCTGTAATCGGTTAGGTGTCTAAAAAATCCATTCATTAACAATTTGAAAAAATATATGTTGCCTACCTCATCTAATGATATAATCTTCTCTGAGACACTTTAATGCCATCTGTGAGCTTTAATTTAATGGTGAACTAGACTAATATCTGAAACAGTGCTTGAAAATGTCAGTTTTTTTTAGTTTCTTTAAGAATAGTTTTTTAAAGTATAGCACATTTACAGTATTGGTATTTCATATTTTAAATTTTTTTTTTCAGGCCAGGTGGCCTGAAAAATTAGGCTCACACCTGTAATCCCAGCACTCTGGGCAGCCAAAGCAGGCAGATCACCTGAGGTCAGGAGTTCAAGCCCAGCCTGGCCAATATGGTGAAACCCTGTCTCTGCCAAAAATACAAAAATTAGCCAGGTGTGGTGGTGCACACCTGTAATCTGAGCTACTCAGGAGGCTGAGGCACAAGAATCATTTGAACCCAGGAGGCAGAGGTTGCAGTGAGCCGAGATCACACCACTGTACTCCAGCCTGAACAAAAGAGCGAGACTCCATCTCAAGACAAACAAAAAAAAAAAATTTCAAAAATACTTATAAATGCCTTTTTTAAAAACCATAAAACAAGTTTCTCACTTTTAAAAGGAATCCAAAACTGAATAAGGGAAAAGCAGCAGCAAATATGATTAAGCACTTACATGATACGTACCATGCTTACCACTTCATCCTTTTTGTTTAATCTTTATAACATTATAGGGTAGTAGATATCTTCCCATCTTAAATAGCTAAAACCAAGATTCAGAGAGGCTAATATACTTGTCCCAAAGTCACAAATTCATAAACTGGCAAAGAGGATTCGGGTTCAAGTTTACCTGATTCCAGGGCCAATGAAAACTGCCTTCATGACAAAGAAATGAAATACAGTCAGTGGGCCACACAATGATGTTACAGTCAGTGATTTACAACGATGGTCCCAAGAGATTATAATGGAGCTGAAAAATTCCTATAGCCTAGTGACATGGTAGCCATTGTAACATTGTAATGCAATTACTTTATTTTTTACATATTTATTGTATCCTGTTTGTACACTGTTTATAAAGTCTATACTAGTGTGCAATGATGTCTTAGGCCTTCACATTCACTCCCCACTCACTCACCAACTCATCCAGAGCAACTTTCAGTTCTGCAAGCTCCATTCAAGTGCCCTATACAGGTATACCACCATTTTTTCTCTTTTATATAGTATTTTTATTGTACCTTTTCTATGTTTAGATAACTTTAGATAAACAATTCCTTACCGTTGTGTTACAACTGCCTACAGTATTCAATACAGTAATATGCTGTACAGGTTTGTAGCCTACGAGCAAGATAGTATACCATATAGCCTTGGTGTATAGTAGGCTATACCATCTGCGTCTGTGTAAGTATACTCTCTGATGTTCGCGGAACAACAATGGCCTAAGGAGGCATTTCTCAGAACAGATCCCCTTCGTTAAGCGATGCATACCTGTATTCTAAGAAGCTTACTGACAGCAAGGGACAAGAATGAAGGAAGGGACTGAATGGCTAATGTCAGAGGAGAAGCATAAAGACGGCAAAGGACCTAGGTATTAATTACAGAAATTTAGAAGAACAGTAAGAGCTGTCACTTTTTCAAACTCCTTTCATATCCATTACCTCATCATCTGAGGAACCACCCACTCACTGTCTTTTTCTAGTTTTTCAAATAGTTTTTTAGAAGGTATAAATTGTCTGCATTTTAGGAGTTTAAACAGACATAAACTCACTACTAAGTACAAGAGCAATTAACTGAACAACAGTACTGATGACTACACACGTATAAGCAGTTACTTCTGAAATTGGCTTTCACGTTCAGACAACTAGATTAGAATTTAAAGTGATTTTTTTTAACCTTGTGTTACTCAACTACTTCTTTCATATCCCCTTTTCCCATTTTTTCCTGGCTGTCATCTGTGGCATAAGCTTACTCAAAGGCTTGATTATAGCAATTAAATAAGCGGCCAGGCATGGTGGCTCATGCCTGTAATCCAAGCACTTTGGGAGGCCGAGGCGGGAGGATCACCTGAGGTCAGGAGTTTGAGACCAGCCTGGCCAACATGGTAAAACCCCATCTCTACTAAAAATAAAAAATAAAAAAAATTTAAAAATTAGCTGGGCATGGTGGCAGGTGCCTGTAATTCTAGCTACTTGCGAGGCTGAGGCTAGAGCATCACTTGAACCCTAGAAACAGAGAGTTGCAGTGACCGGAGATTGTGCCATTGCACTTCAGCCTAGGTGACAAGAGTGAAACTCCATCTCTAAAATAAAATAAAATACCAATTAGATAAGCAAAAATGACAACTTTAGCCAAAGTAAAGGTTTAAAACAGTGCACTTACTTCCAGATTCTTCAAGATTTTAAAGAGGACATGCCATGCTCAACACAAAGGCTCTTTATTGTATCAACATGACCTTTCTGTGCTCCAGCTACAACTTCATTTTCACTCACATAAATGGAGTTCAAAGTAACTTGTAAAAGTTAGGCTCCGGGGGGCGGAGCAAGATGGCCGAATAGGAGCAGCTCCAGTCTTCAACTCCCAGCGCCAGCGACACAGAAGACCGGTGATTTCGGCATTTTCAACTGAGGTACTGGGTTCATCTCACTGGGGAGTGCCGGACGATCGGTACTGGTCAGCTGCTGCAGCCCGACCAGCGAGAGCTGAAGCAGGGCGAGGCATTGCCTCACCTGAGAAGCGCAAGGGGGAAGGGAATCCCTTTTCCTACCCAGGGGAACTGAGACACACAACACCTGGAGAATCGGGTAACTCCCACCCCAATACTGCGCTTTGAGCAAACAGGCACACCAGGAGATCATATCCCACACCTGGCCGGGAGGGTCCCACACCCACGGAGCCTCCCTCATTGCTATTACAGCAGTCTGTGATCTACCGGCAAGGCAACAGCGAGGCTGGGGGAGGGGCGCCCGCCATTGCTGAGGCTTAAGTAGGTAAACAAAGCTGCTGGGAAGCTCGAACTGGGTGGAGCTCACAGCAGCTCAAGGAAACCTGCCTGTCTCTGTAGACTCCACCTCTGGGGGCAGGGCACAGAAAACAATAACAAAGCAGCAGACACCTCTGCAGACGCAAACGACTCTGTCTGACAGCTTTGAAGAGAGCAGTGGATCTCCCAACACGGAGGTTGAGATCTGAGAAGGGACAGACTCCCTGCTCAAGCGGGTCCCTGACCCCTGAGTAGCCTAACTGGGAGACATCCCCCACTAGGGGCAGTCTGACACCCCACACCTCACAGGGTGGAGTACACCCCTGAGAGGAAGCTTCCAAAGCAAGAATCAGACAGGTACACTTGCTGTTCAGAAATATTCTATCTTCTGCAGCCTCTGCTGCTGATACCCAGGCAAACAGGGTCTGGAGTGGACCTCAAGCAATCTCCAGCAGACCTACAGCTGAGGGTCCTGACTGTTAGAAGGAAAACTATCAAACAGGAAGGACACCTACACCAAAACCCCATCAGTACATCACCATCATCAAAGACCAGAGGCAGATAAAACCACAAAGATGGGGAAAAAGCAGGGCAGAAAAGCTGGAAATTCAAAAAACAAGAGCGCATCTCCCCCGGCAAAGGAGCGCAGCTCATCGCCAGCAACGGATCAAAGCTGGGCGGAGAATGACTTTGACGAGATGAGAGAAGAAGGCTTCAGTCCATCAAATTTCTCAGAGCTAAAGGAGGAATTACGTACCCAGCGCAAAGAAACTAAAAATCTTGAAAAAAAAGTGGAAGAATTGACGGCTAGACTAATTAATGCAGAGAAGGTCATAAACGAAATGAAAGAGATGAAAACCATGACACGAGAAATACGTGACAAATGCACAAGCTTCAGTAACCGACTCGATCAACTGGAAGAAAGAGTATCAGCAATTGAGGATCAAATGAATGAAATGAAGCGAGAAGAGAAACCAAAAGAAAAAAGAAGAAAAAGAAATGAACAAACCCTGCAAGAAGTATGGGATTATGTAAAAAGACCAAATCTACGTCTGATTGGGGTGCCTGAAAGTGAGGGGGAAAATGGAACCAAGTTGGAAAACACTCTTCAGGATATCATCCAGGAGAACTTCCCCAACCTAGTAGGGCAGGCCAACATTCAAATCCAGGAAATACAGAGAACGCCACAAAGATACTCCTCGAGAAGAGCAACTCCAAGACACATAATTGCCAGATTCACCAAAGTTGAAATGAAGGAAAAAATCTTAAGGGCAGCCAGAGAGAAAGGTCGGGTTACCCACAAAGGGAAGCCCATCAGACTCACAGCAGATCTCTCAGCAGAAACTCTCCAAGCCAGAAGAGAGTGGGGGCCAATATTCAACATTCTTAAAGAAAAGAATTTTAAACCCAGAATTTCATATCCAGCCAAACTAAGTTTCATAAGTGAAGGAGAAATAAAATCCTTTACAGATAAGCAAATGCTTAGAGATTTTGTCACCACTAGGCCTGCCTTACAAGAGACCCTGAAGGAAGCACTCAACATGGAAAGGAACAACCGGTACCAGCCATCTCAAAAACATGCCAAAATGTAAAGACCATCGAGGCTAGGAAGAAACTGCATCAACTAATGAGCAAAATAACCAGTTAATATCATAATGGCAGGATCAAGTTCACACATAACAATCTTAACCTTAAATGTAAATGGACTAAATGCTCTAATTAAAAGACACAGACTGGCAAACTGGATAAAGAGTCAAGACCCATCAGTCTGCTGTATTCAGGAGACCCATCTCACACGCAGAGACACACATAGGCTCAAAATAAAGGGATGGAGGAAGATTTACCAAGCAAATGGAGAACAAAAAAAAGCGGGGGTTGCAATACTAGTCTCTGATAAAACAGACTTTAAACCATCAAAGATCAAAAGAGACAAAGAAGGCCATTACATAATGGTAAAGGGATCAATTCAACAGGAAGAGCTAACTATCCTAAATATATATGCACCCAATACAGGAGCACCCAGATTCATAAAGCAAGTCCTTAGAGACTTACAAAGAGACTTAGACTCCCATACAATAATAATGGGAGACCTCAACACTCCATTGTCAACATTAGACAGATCAACGAGACAGAAAGTTAACAAGGATATCCAGGAATTGAACTCATCTCTGCAGCAAGCAGATCTAATAGACATCTATAGAACTCTCCACCCCAAATCAACAGAATATACATTCTTCTCAGCACCACATCGTACTTATTCCAAAATTGACCACGTAATTGGAAGTAAAGCACTCTTCAGCAAATGTACAAGAACAGAAATTATAACAAACTGTTTCTCAGACCACAGTGCAATCAAACTAGAACTCAGGACTAAGAAACTCAATCAAAACCGCTCAACTACATGGAAACTGAACAACCTGCTCCTGAATGACTACTGGGTACATAACGAAATGAAGGCAGAAATAAAGATGTTCTTTGAAACCAATGAGAACAAAGATACAACATACCAGAATCTCTGGGACACATTTAAAGCAGTGTGTAGAGGGAAATTTATAGCACTAAATGCCCACAAGAGAAAGCAGGAAAGATCTAAAATTGACACTCTAACATCGCAATTAAAAGAACTAGAGAAGCAAGAGCAAACACATTCCAAAGCTAGCAGAAGGCAAGAAATAACTAAGATCAGAGCAGAACTGAAGGAGATAGAGACACAAAAAACCCTCCAAAAAATCAATGAATCCAGGAGTTGGTTTTTTGAAAAGATCAACAAAATTGACAGACCACTAGCAAGACTAATAAAGAAGAAAAGAGAGAAGAATCAAATCGACGCAATTAAAAATGAAAAAGGGGATATCACCACCGACCCCACAGAAATACAAACTACCATCAGAGAATACTATAAACACCTCTACGCAAATAAACTGGAAAATCTAGAAGAAATGGATAATTTCCTGGACACTTACACTCTTCCAAGACTAAACCAGGAAGAAGTTGAATCCCTGAATAGACCAATAGCAGGCTCTGAAATTGAGGCAACAATTAATAGCCTACCAACCAAAAAATGTCCAGGACCAGATGGATTCACAGCTGAATTCTACCAGAGGTACAAGGAGAAGTTGGTACCATTCCTTCTGAAACTATTCCAATCAATAGAAAAAGAGGGAATCCTCCCTAACTCATTTTATGAGGCCAACATCATCCTGATACCAAAGCCTGGCAGAGATACAACAAAAAAAGAGAATTTTAGACCAATATCCCTGATGAACATCGATGCAAAAATCCTCAATAAAATACTGGCAAACCGGATTCAGCAACACATCAAAAAGCTTATCCACCATGATCAAGTGGGCTTCATCCCTGGGATGCAAGGCTGGTTCAACATTCGCAAATCAATAAACATAATCCAGCATATAAACAGAACCAAAGACAAGAACCACATGATTATTTCAATAGATGCAGAAAAGGCTTTTGACAAAATTCAACAGCCCTTCATGCTAAAAACGCTCAATAAATTTGGTATTGATGGAACGTACCTCAAAATAATAAGAGCTATTTATGACAAACCCACAGCCAATATCATACTGAATGGGCAAAAACTGGAAAAATTCCCTTTGAAAACTGGCACAAGACAGGGATGCCCTCTCTCACCACTCCTATTCAACATAGTGTTGGAAGTTCTGGCTAGGGCAATCAGGCAAGAGAAAGAAATCAAGGGTATTCAGTTAGGAAAAGAAGAAGTCAAATTGTCCCTCTTTGCAGATGACATGATTGTATATTTCGAAAACCCCATTGTCTCAGCCCAAAATCTCCTTAAGCTGATAAGCAACTTCAGCAAAGTCTCAGGATACAAAATTAATGTGCAAAAATCACAAGCATTCTTATACACCAGTAACAGACAAACAGAGAGCCAAATCATGAATGAACTTCCATTCACAATTGCTTCAAAGAGAATAAAATACCTAGGAATCCAACTTACAAGGGATGTAAAGGACCTCTTCAAGGAGAACTACAAACCACTGCTCAGTGAAATTAAAGAGGACACAAACAAATGGAAGAACATACCATGCTCATGGATAGGAAGAATCAATATCGTGAAAATGGCCATACTGCCCAAGGTAATTTATAGATTCAATGCCATCCCCATCAAGCTACCAATGAGTTTCTTCACAGAATTGGAAAAAACTGCTTTAAAGTTCATATGGAACCAAAAAAGAGCCCGCATCTCCAAGACAATCCTAAGTCAAAAGAACAAAGCTGGAGGCATCACGCTACCTGACTTCAAACTATACTACAAGGCTACAGTAACCAAAACAGCATGGTACTG